>NC_136875.1:8087553-8108655 GCF_951799975.1 Gobius niger
ATTTAGATTTTCTGCCTCAACCGAGCTTTACCCAAATCTAAAAGCTACAAAGAAAAGCCTCAAAATAGCGAGAAAAAGAGGACGAAAAGTCAACAAAAACATGACAAAAACACGGACAAAAAAACCACAAAAACGTGAGAAAAACACAACAAAAAATGATAGAAAAAACAACAAAAATATGACAAAAATGTGGCGACGTGACGAAACGTTTCCATCACTTTTGTAGGTCTTAGCTTTCAAATGAGGCGTCACATTGTTGCTCTCCAGTCGAGAAGCTTTTAGATTTGGGTAAAGCCCAGTATGAAAAAAAAACATGAATCTAAAAGGAATTCCGCGGAGTATGGTGTACCACAAGGTTCAATTTTGGGACCATTATTATTTATAATTTATATTAATGATTTTGCTTCTGTTTCTACGACCACCTCTCAAGTTCTTTTTGCTGATGATGCCGATCAAAAAAATAATGATAAAAAGCCGAACTGGGGAAAATGCACTCGTTAATGTTAAGGCGGGGGGTAAGAGGTTAAAATATGTATTTGTGGAAGTGCACAATCAAGGCCGTGGGAACCCAGGGTGCTGAGGGCGCTGCAGCACTTCCTGGTGGATAGTTTGTGAACTGCAGGCAATATTAACTCCTTAACTCCCACCTGAACCTGAGCACATTTTCTCCAGCTTTACCCCCAGTCCAAAAGCTTCTGGAAAAAAGGTGTGAAAATAGCAACAAAACTGAGACGAAAACAAGGATGAAAATGTGGAAAAAAAGAGAAAACATTCATGAAAAAGTGGCAAAAATGTCACAAAAATGTCGCAAGAAATTGATGAAAAATGGACAAAAATTTGACAAAAAAATCACAAAAATTTGACAAAAAAAGACAAAAAATTGATAAAAACGAAAACAAGGATGAAAATGTGAAAAAAGTGAGAAAACATTGACGAAAAAGTGACAAAAAAGTTAGAAAAAATTTGACGAAAAATGGAGAAAAAATGGACGAAAAACTGATAAGAATTTGACAAAAAAAATGCGAATAATTTGACGAAAAAGTGACAAAAAAGTCAAAGAAATTGACAAAAATGAGACGACTGCCCAACAAAAAAAGTGATGAAAAAAAATCTGATGTGAGGAAAAAGATCAATTTACTTTTGTAGATCTTTCAAATGAGGTGTTACACTGGCCTACAGGATTTGGTTAAAGCTGTACTGGAGAAAATGCTCTCGGTTCAGGCGGAGTTAAGAGGTTAATAAATAGGATTTATGCACAGAAAAAGTATTTTGGGGGTAAATTTTGTCCCTCAGCGCCCCCTAACTAAAATATCTTCCCACGGCTCTGTGCACAATTACGCTTATTTGGGCCAGGCTGGTCAGAGTCCAGGGCTGTTTTTCAGTTCCAGTCCGCCCCTGCTGACCTCTGACCACAGTCAACCTAATTTTCCGGTATTGCTGGAGTCCTCGGACCGTGATCTAATTCCTGGCTCTTGGAACAAACCACAACCATAACCTCAACCACATCACACTTTCTGCTCTCCCTGCAGCGACGTACACCAACAGTTCCTCTTACTAAGCAGACAAAATCTCATTTCACGGTTATCTAGTATTCCTCTGGGACAGGCCATCTACTTTGACAGCATTTCCAGTTTCCCAAATGAGTCCTAATATCTGTATATCTCTGCGTTTAAGTAGCGTTATGGCTCCGTCCCAAACCTGGACCTTTTGAAAGAGTGAAACGTTTTCCTGTTCAGACGCGGAGAAAGTGAAACCCAATCAGCCGGGTCTAAAGACATTTACTGTGTGCGCCGGCATTCCTTCGGTCTGAGCCGGTCCGCGGGGAGAGCATTAGCTTTGTGGCGCTAACACCGGAGCTGCCAATATCAGATAACAGGGAGAGAAAACGGCAGATTCTTCCGAGATTCCTGCGTGTTTTTGTCCGTCTAAAAGATGCTGTAGCGATAATAGTGACAATGAGGTAATATGAGAGGAAGCACTCTGCCACTGTTACACAGGGGGGGATATTCAGTGCAAAAAAATATGTTTGTTTTCAGGAGGAGACGTCAGATGAGTCACATGAAGGAGGCTTGGATCAGAATGGAAACGTAAGTCTTTATTAAACTAAAACATGCAGGAGCGCTGCTTGGATATCCTTGTTTTTTTCAAAAATCTAACTCTTCAGTGCAGGGATCAGCAATTGACTTTAAATAAGATACAAAACTGAGGCACTCAAAGAAAAAGTGCTGGTAAAAGGCCTTTATTGCAGCATGGCCATTAGATTAAAACATTGCCGACGCGTTTCAGCCGTATAGGCCTTCGTCAGGGCAGTACTCGAGTGATGTGTGCAGGGGCGTAGCACCAAATTCTGGGCCCTAAGTACAAACTATCTTTTTGGACCCCCCTCATATTTCTTGTTCTTTAACCACATAACAATGGTTTGACAGTGCAGTTGATTTATTTTCTATTATAACTTTATTATATACAGCGACCTAACAATCTAGATTAGTCCTGGATACTTTTGTTTTTGTTTGTTGTGTACTCGATGTTTGACTTGAAATTTCATCTGGATTGGCTTCAGTTACAGAAATTGAATAACCTTCAATCCCGGTAGTGATATAGATATTTAAATTGGTGGTGGAATATTCTGCATGCATAATGATTATTAGCATCACATTAAACAGGACGACTGCACCAGGGACAGAGGATATTTGTGCTGGGAATAACAAATGTGTGACTTTAAAGTAGTATATGTTGTCTCATGAATATAAAAGCTCAAGGGCTTCAGCCTCATTTAGTCTCGCACCATATTTGAAGCCACTGAACCATTTGGCACATTTTTAAATTCATCCATCATTATTGTTTGTGCAAAATTCTGTCTCGCAACCGTTGTATTTCAGCCCAGTTGTGTTCAATTCTTATAGTATCAATTATGAGGAAACTTAGAAAGTACAAAACGCTTTTTGCAGCACTTTTTAGGGCCCCCACCCGGCTCTGGGCCCTGGGTACACAGTACCCTTTACCCCCCCAGTCCGACGCCCCTGGATGTGTGAGCATGCAGCTTTTAAACTGTATGAAGTGGTCACATGACCCATAGGGGCTGGCACTGGTCAATAGCCACCTCCCTCCTCTACAAAAGAAAACTTGGCTTAGTTCAAAACCAGGAAACTACAGATGCGGTAATTGTACCCACTGTGACAGAATAAAGACCACCAACTGTTATATGGACACTACGTCAAATCCAAAATTTTCCATTAACTCTTTTATTAACTGTAACACCAGTTATGTGGTCTACAGGCTTGAGTGCCCATGTGGCTGTTTCTATATTGGTAGAACTAAGCGCAAGCTAAAATGTAGATTGGCAGAACATAAACAGGCCATACGTACAGGGAATCCTCTATACCTCATGGCACTGCATTTTAAACACTCTAACCATGGACTTAACACCTTAAAAGCGTTTGGTATAGATCACATCCCTGAGCCCTTAAGAGGAGGCGACAGACTTAAAAGTCTCCTGCAGAGGGAGTCCTTCTGGATCTACACTCTTAAAGCAACAGAGTATCCGGGTCTCAATGGGGAACTGGACTTTACCCCTTTTCTTTAAAGGAAAAGTTCACCGTTTTTACACACTGAGATATGTTCTTACCTGAGCTTAGACGAGTTGATGCGTACCTGTCTGGTCTTTGTGCGTGCCCTTGGAAGAGCGTGGTAGCTTCCAACTTCACACCGTTTGGAGCCATAGGAATACATTGGGAGAGGCCAAATGCTAACAACATCTTTCGTCTTTTTGCGTGACTGAGGGCACGCACAAAGACCAGACAGGTACGCATCAACTCGTCTAAGCTCAGGTAAGAACATATCTCAGTGTGTAAAAACGGTGAACTATTCCTTTAAGTCTTCTGTTTATAGAAGATGTTTGTATATATAACTGTGAATACTTTGTAGATATTTGTATATCATCCTGATATGTATTTTTGTGTTCCTTGTATTCTGAAATCGTGCTCAGAGGATGTACTGCATGAGCTGACTGAGTTCCAGCCCCTATGGGTCATGTGACCACTTCATACAGTTTAAAAGCTGCTCACACATCACTCGAGTACTGCCCTGACGAAGGCCTATCCGGCTGAAACGCGTAGGCAATGTTTTAATCTAATGGCCATGCTGCAATAAAGGCCTTTTACCAGCACTTTTTCTTTGAGTGCCTCAGTTTTGTATCTTTTGTAAGTAGTTATTATTTTTCAGATTTCGGATCGTTAAAGAGGAGCTTGTTATGTGTAAGTTTGAAGTTTTTAAGAAAGAAAAATAAGAAAAATGTGACTTGTCTTTAGGAGGAAGCATCACATGTGTATGACCTGAATGGAGAACACATTACAGAACACGTGAGTTTCTTTATCCTTCAGACTAAATGGTAAACACATTTAAATATAACTTTCCCCCCTTTTTTTTCATAACTTGTAGTGATTCTCCAGTGTCTTTCTTAAAACTTTACTTTGCATTATTATCGTCAACTTCCAGGGTCCTCACACTTGTTTTCCTTCAAGCACAAAGAAAGAACTGAACTGAAGAACTTTACTGTGTTGATTCATAACTCAGAACTCTGCCGCCCCCTGTGGGTGAAACAGAAGCTCTCGTACCATTGAAGTGAACGGGGAAGAGATCGTCTGAGAACTCCCACTTCCACATCTTGTTTTATTTATTTCTCCAAAAAGAAAAGCATGTAAAGGACGTGCTCTGCTTCGGATAATTCATAGAGAAGACGGTTCATGCTTTTAAACTGAGCAGCTGAAACCCACTGTGATCATTACATAAGTAACATTTCCCTGTGAAACTTTTCCACTTGTAGGTTTAATATAATTTTAGAACAGATTTGATTCTGTCCCTATCATTTTGTTAGAAAAAAAAATGTTTGGAGCCTAGCATGTACTACTTTTCTAGATTGTAAGAGAAAAATATGCATGGTTCATTAATTAGAAGAAGTATTAAAGAAGTCAGAAAGGATACGATACATGCCATCAAGCAGTGTTGATTTTGACAACATATTTTTATTTAGTTTTAGTCTTAGTCTTTTGACGAAAATGTAATTCGATTTTAGTCTAGTTTTAGTCAAAAAAATCGTTTCAATTTTAGTCTAGTTTTAGTCGACTAAAATTGCAAGTAAATTTAGTCGACTTAATTCAAGACGAATTTAGTCGACTTTGCATTGATAATATTGATTATAATCATATTTAATCTTGTTCCTCTGCTTCATGGAGCTGCTCCACATGAACAAAGCTCAGAGCTGATCCTTTGGCAGAGAATTTACATGATCTGAGGCTCTTTCAGACGGTCAATAGAAGTTTGGATGATTTTAGTCTCTCCCTTTCATTTTGATTTAGTCTTATTTTAGTCGACTAAAATATCTGGACATTTTAGTCATAGTTTTAGTTTCATGAAAAACTTTTAATTTAGTTTTAGTCGTCAAAAATAACACTTTGACTAAAATTAAGACTAAATATTTTAGTCGACGAAAGTAACACTGCCATCAAGTGGAGCTGTTTCCCCAATAATGACCCTCGACTGATAGTAGTGATTGATAAACCAGCTCTTATATTCTTCCTTACAAAATGAAATAGCTAATGTGCTTATATATAGAAAATGTAACAGATGACTTGAAGCATTCGAGTTGTTCCGCCAAGATAGTAGACTCAAGGCTCCAATCTAGTTCTGAGCGTGCGTTCATGTGGTCGAATTGACAATAATGCGAAATGTAATCATTGTGTGCGTCCCCCTCTGTGCCTGTGTGAATGTGTTGTTGTGAATGTTGGTTATTCACCAAGTTCTCACCGTGGGGAAATTGACATGACCCAAACGTGGGTTCGTCGTTCATAAATGTTTTTCATTTGTTTCCAGGAGGAGACTTTAGATGTGCCAGACACTGGAACCACAGTCCATGAGTCCAATGGGCAGATCCCTGACGTGAGTGGATAATGATGTTGTTTCTCTTGTTTTCAATACCAAGCTTCTTAACTGACTTGCTGCAGATACAACATTCGATAATGGCGGTGGAGCTGTGGTGCAACCATACTGGTATATTTTGAATGGACTGTCAATGGATGCAACCAGCTCATGCAATTCAGAGACAGGTGGAGGTGGAAACAAGACCATCCAGCCTAACACTAGCCCATGTATTGAAATTCAATATATTAAAAAACAACATTCATGAGCACTGTCACTCTGATTTATAGGTTTTGTGAATAAAAAGATGCTTAGATCCAGACTGGACTAAATTACGTACAGTATGTCTAAAGTGGGCGCAAATCATTCCAAGTTCCACAAGATAAAGATCTAACCCGGGCACAAAAAGGGTTTGAAATGAATATTAATTGGACAAAAGTCAATGTTAATGGCTAAAAAGAAATCCAAAGGCAGTGAAACCTACGTGCTGGATCCAAAATAAGAATACAGTGATCACGCCCTTCATCAGACAATGATGAAGGGCGTGAGGCCCGAAACGTCGCACTCAATGGTGTAAGAAACAAATTGGGAGCTCTTACTGCTGTGCGGACCCTTGCTTTAAGTCACTAAATTCAATGTTTCAACCACATTGTAAGTGTTTCAAGCATCCCAATTCATCACAGGGATGAGTTTATGAGCACAATTCACAACTTTCAGAGTCACTTTTCACATATGTTGTCGTTTCCAGGGTGGGACAGGTGGCAGTGCGAGTGACCGTCCTGCTCAGATGGTGAATGGACCTGATGGACAGAAAGTGCATGTAAGGAAAATGACATTTGGAGAAATAAAGAGCTTTCAAATATGTGCTGGGATTAACCAGAACGTACTGTGTTTCCTGCAGCATGATGAACTGGGAGCTGTGGATGGATCTGGGATGTGAAGTCAGAAGTGGAGCGACGCAGATTTAATAATATGAGCAAGAATTTGGGATTTTCTAGGAGGGTCACAATTTATCTGTAATAACTGTACTGTATGAGGATTATTAATGTCAAATCATGATGGTCAAGATTTTGTTTGACGTTAATTGATATTATTGCTATATGTTTTAACATAATCGAAAGTGCAAATATAAAGTACTATATTCATATTATTTATGTATAATATATTCTCTTTTACTTACACGGAAGTTATACGCTCTAGAATGTGAATCAAATTGATCCTACAGCTCAACGTCTCTTTCCAGTTCTGTTCCATGAGGATAAGCCCAATACTTAAATGAGATATTACCCATAAATCAGGTCAAAGCATCTTGATTTTGACAGTTAAAAGGTCAAATTCATCCTCAGGCTCACGTTTTAATGACATTCACACCAACAGAATCTATTTACACATGTACGATCCTGTAATATGTATATCAATAAAAAATATTAATAAACTAGATATTGTTTTTTTGTAATTTTTTTCATATTATCCTATACTACTGGCCCAAGGCAAACGCTAACATATTTCAGGCAAATGACCACAGATCGGGTCTGAACAAGGTTTCAGTGTGGACTACATTTGTACCAAGCCAGGTCTCATACAGAACTTTAAAACGAGGGCTAAACCTGATATGGACTTGAGAGTTCCATTGGAAGAAGAGTGCTTGCCACTTGCGGTACTTGTGTAATAGGCTTATTTAATGTTAATAAATAAGATCAAAATGGAGTTGAACTGAGCTCTACAGAGGTCATGTAGATTCTATTTGCGGACAGTTAGCATTAGCAAGTAGGCTAGTCCGGGAGACTTTTCAGAGTCCGATAGCCCGCTCTATGTATTTTTACTATTGGCGTGCCATTAGCCAACAAATTATGAAAAATCCAGATGCTGTCAGCTGTTGAGACTAGCTTGTCTTTAATGAATGTACAGACCATTTGAGATTTTACTTGCTACAAATTAGCGTCTTAAAGTGTCCCTGAGCTAAATGCCGAGAAACGATCTGTAGGAGAAAGAACAAGGGGAGGAGCCACTGCTGTGCATAATCTCACCGTAGGATCCTGTCCTGACTTATTGCACCCAATGGGCGCTGGCTGCTCTGCTTTATGACCACGACCCTGGGGGCTGCCATTGCTCCGCCATTGCTCCGCCATTGCTCCGCCATTGCTGTAGTACCTCCATATCGCCACTAGGCCCCCATTGAAAAGCATTGGAGTTTAGATACCTTAAAAACAACTTTAACGCCTGGTTTCAAGTTTTTCAACACTAGACTAGGCTAGATATTCCTCCTGAGATAATGCTGGGTTAATAACAATATAAGAAACCAGGCTGGTTTTCGTAAAAAGAATTTTTGAAATCTCGTACTTAATGAGGGTCGGACTGTTAGCATTGGAGCAGCGCGAGCTACACGTCACGCAAGGGCCGAGTCTACAGTGAAAATCCCGCCCGTATGTCCTTTTTAGGAACATGCTTCGTCAGAGCTGGGGAGGAGGAGTCTGTAAATCCTCCATGAATTCCCCCACGACCGTGGTCATTATGGTAAACGGGGAGGAGTGAGCAGAAGACGTCCATTATATATACAGTCTGCACCAGGTATGGAACTGAAGATGACACAGAGCGCCTTCTGTATGTTCATGCCATTGTCTGTGAATATTCAAATTTCACGATTTCCACATGATTTTTTGTTTTGTTTCACACAGTTTATGACATCATTGAAAATAAATCAGTTCACACAGTACTTAAGTAAAACATTTTCCAAGTACTTTTTTTTTACTTCTACTTGAGAAAAAATACTTCAAAGTAACAATTAAGTTAATTTTTTTTGGCTACTCTACCCACCTCTGTATGTATATATTAAGATCCAAACATGCAAAATGTCAATTTTTCAACTGGTCTTAAACCTTTGATTAGGACTGTAGCATGGATCCCAACCTTATTGACTCACTCACTCCTCACCACGTGGATGCTGAGTGATAATGATGTAGGAAGTCATCCACTAAAACTCCTGTTTATTAGCAAAAAAGACGAGCTGTGTTCCAAAAGCTAAACTACTCACCGATAACCCTTTTTAGTGACTGTGAAGTAACGCCGACTGTAACAAGTGAATTTCTCCTTTGTGAGATGAATAAAGGTTTATCTTATCTTATCTTATCTCTTAGACATCCAACCTTTGTTTTATTATGAAATTACTCCAAGTACCCCCTGCCAAGTGCTCACATGGTGGATCTGAAACTGATATCACCGAGTAATTTAGAGTCCAGGGCCCATGTAAAGTTGTTTGCCCAGGACCGATGCTAGGGTTAGGGTTATGCTGATTGGCTGGCTGTAACATTTGTCCTGGGCAAACAACTTTACAATGGCCCTGGACTCTAAATTACTTGGTGATACCAGATCGACTGTGCTCACATACCCTCAGGAGTCCATCTCCATGGTAAGGAAACACTGCCTTAATGAACACAGAGGTTTTATCAACTGAAATGATATCCTATGCGATGTTAGCATGCTGCCAGTGACTGTCCATCCTCTCTTTTCAACCTAAAAATGCCCCAGTCCCTCACAGTGGACACTATGTTTTTTTTAAACATAATTTTTATTTCAATCTACTTTATGCATACTCTTATACTCTATCTATCTTCTATCTTATCTTATTGCATCTTAATGTTATATGTCTTATGTTTCAATGGCAATAAAAACAATCCTGATTCTGATTCTTTTAGTGAAATGAGCACAAAACTAATTATTCAAACCTTTGACTTCTGTGAATTTTATTTTTTGGATTTAAAGTTGGAGAACCTCTGCTATAGTTAGTCTATAGATACAGTATATTGAACACAGCCTGACCATCAGACATCACAAAGTTAATTAACCTCTAAACCCCACCTGAAATGAGCACATTTACTCCAGTTTGGCATTGCTCAAATCTAAAAGCTTCTCGAAAAGACCTGCAAAAGAGCGACAAAAGCACAATAAACAAGCGACATAAACACAATTGAAAAGTGATGAAAAAGCAGAAAAAAGAGCCACAAAAAAGCCACTAAAGAGTGAGGAAGCAGCAAGCGACAGAAAAGAAACAATAACACAATAAAGAAGGGACAAAAAGCAAGGATAAAAAGTGCAAAAACAATTTCATGAAAGTCTTTTTTTTCTTCTTTTTGGCATTGAGAACATAATACTTCCATTTAGAACCGAGTTTACAGTGCAGAACATTTTCCCCCCGCAACCCTTGAACGTCTCACACTCACAGCCTCTGTAGTTAATGGAATATTAAACAAACGGATATTTCATGAGGATTTCATCTGCATCAGAGCAACACACACATTATTAAAATGCATTATTCCAAAAACAAAAATAGAATTTCAACTGTGGTGCTTTTACTAGCAGAGGAATTAAATAATTTACTGCAAAACTATATTTGTAAAGATTCAGTTTGCTATATTGAGCATGTATTTCACTATATTATTGTGTGGTCCATGTAATATAATGGACTCGGACCTCGGTCGTTTCTTGTTATTTGAAAATCATAAAACCGACTGCCTGTAGGGTTAGAATTTCCGGCAACAGTGAAGTGACCCACGGACAGCGCTCGTCGGCTTTAGCATTAGCATTAGCTCTATCAACAAACCACAGTTGCGTCGTCTGCCGGAGAAAAAAAGCCTCCAGAATGTAAGTATATCACTCAACACGTGCTTGTTCATTACACACAACACATTTCCTAACACTTTGATGATATATTTCGTTATTTGCGTACTTAGATTACGCTAAATCTGGAAAAAGCAACGCCCCAAAACTTTGCATTCAACAAGTGCTATCGTGGGGGAGGCTAATGCTAAGCTAACAAACAAAAAGTTGAATTTTCTCCTTGATGTGCGAATCGTCTTTTATTGAGGGACTTTCTCAGAGAGGCAGTAGAGAAGTCTGGTGGATGAGTGGATTGTCATTTACATTAGACGA
Source organism: Gobius niger (assembly GCF_951799975.1). Lineage (NCBI taxonomy): Eukaryota > Metazoa > Chordata > Actinopteri > Gobiiformes > Gobiidae > Gobius > Gobius niger. The sequence continues at coordinate 8,098,393 of NC_136875.1, forward strand.
GCAGGCGCTGCGGTGTTCAACAGTTGGAAACTTTGGTCAAGGCGACTAAGTTAGCATCGGTCGGTATTAGCACTGTTTGCTGTTTTTCTCTTTTCAAATACGCTCTAACTAAAAGATTTGGATTAGAAAACGCAAACATCTAACCCCTTGGTGACATGATCGTGTTGTATTAATATGTTTTTAGGGAAGTCCATTGTGGTGACCTGTGCCCCAGTTACAATACAAAAACACAGGAAAACAGGAAATCCTCAGTGTTATTAATCTAACTATTGTTATGTGCGACTCGTGCGTGCCGGTCTCGTTTAGTGTTCCAGGTCAACCCTTTGTTTGCTTGTATTTTTGTTAAATCGTTTTTTTTAAAGGAAGTAGCTTTGGAAGTGAGAGTGTCCGCACTGGTGACAGGATGCTGAGGGAAGCCTGGGCGTAAAGTCACATGGGGCGTTGTGTTTACGATTATTTTCCTGTCCCAATGCCTTCATTTACACGTCATTCCATCTTCATTTTCTTCTCAATTTCTACTAGCCTGAGGCAAGACTTCTTGGCTTGCTGATAAGACGTCAGACTAGTTTCGGAGTGTAGCTTACATGTTAGGGCTGGGGATGGGACGGTAACTCCATTAAGGACATGTACTCCACCCGCAAAGCCGTCAAAATCACCCATCACACAGTCTCTTCAAGGTAATGGGAGGAGACTGCGGAATCTACAAGCCAGGTCCAGTCGACTGAAGAACAGTTTCATACATCAGGAAGCTGAACTCCCTGCCCTCCCGCCCACCCGCTCCACAATCAAGGATGAGAGAAATATCATTTCAAATCATTCACATGGTTTGACAAATAAAAGATCTTTGAATCTTTTGAATCTAATCTAATGAAATTTCGGGTCACGATTTGTTTGTTTGTTTGTTTGTATACTTTAGTCCCCGTAGGGAAATTTGTCCTCTGCATTAAACCCATCCTTTAATGCCGCTTGGGCAACCCGTAAGGAGCAGTGGCGCGCCCGGGGACCCATCTCCATGATGTGGAGCCAGGCTGCTGGTCAGAATCACCTGGCTGAAGGATTCACCTATTGCACATGTTTTTAGTGGTAGGGGAAACCTACGCAGGCACGGGAGAACATGCAAACTCCACACAGAAAGGCCCCGTCCTGGTGGGAATTGAACCCGGGACATTCTAGCTGTGAAGCGGAGGCGCTAACCGCTGCGCTAACATGCCGCCCTTGGCCAAAATAATTGTGATGAATGATATTGTTGCGATATTTGCCTATGGTTTAAAAAAATAATTGCAACACCAGAAAGGATGGGGATCGGGCAATTATTAAATATTCCTCTTCATTGTCTGCTCTAAATGTCATATTGAGTGAGACATAAAGTAAGTGTTTAAAGGCACACTGTGTAACATTTTGGACTATACTGCTGTCGTCAATACAAAACATGCAGCTCATGAGCAGCTCCACACAGAAAATGCTGTTTCTGCAGTGGGTAATCAAAGAATGGATTTGGATGAGGACCTAGCCTACTGACATCTTAAATACTGCTGACTTAACATCTCCATGGAGACGTACCCACTAGGGCAGCACAATATATCACGAAAAATATCGCATCGCGATATTAGCTGATGCAATATCCGTATCGTGAGAAGCCACAATATATCGCAACATCACCATAGCCTTCATCTGACTGAGATCCACCCATTTTTTTTGCAAACTCAAACTCGTGCATTGAAGTCATGTGTAAAAGTTCAGTTTTATTTTAACATTTACTAGCTTTGTTTGTTCTACTCTTATTTTGGTCCTGATTGGGTGTTTTTTTTAAAGGGGCTATATCATGCTATTTTAGCCATTCCAAAGTTAAGTATAGGCATTTATATGGTATATTATACCTCTACCATTATGGAGCACTCATTTTTGTGATAAATATAAGTGTTTTCTGGAGGTATTTTTCAAACCCGGAAGACACAACGCTTCGATTCAGTTAACTCCGCCCCCTCTCTCCGCACATACAACTTTACCGAAATATAAATAAACAACAATAAGTGAAGTCACTTCACGATGCAGTTATACGGAGTTGACATCTGCAACACAGCTTCATAAATGGCTAACACACATGCTAATATGCTAACACACAAGCTAACCCGCGTTTGGACTAACTCACCGCTCTGGTCCATCGCTGTTTACATTATGGGACTCGCGTTGGTTATAAAAGTTAATCCACTTTGATTCTGGCAAAGGTTCCCCAAACATCCATCAGAGACAGTCACAGAAAAACACCATTTTGGCTGATAGTCGCTGAATCCCGGAGAAAAAAACAGCTGAGTGGCCTCTTCCTGAAAAAGGTTGAATATAAACTCCTCGTCCTCGTAGCCAAACGCGCTTCTTTTTCTCCGTCCGTGACATTATCGTTAGTTAAGAATGAAGAACAGGTGTCCAGAGTAGGTAACGAGCTCCATCTTCACAGCTGCAGCGCAAACATGACTGATCTGTTCAGACGCGATGTGTTTGTTTTGGCCACAGCTGACCTGGAAGCACTTCGGGCACATCCTTTTTTTTTTTTTTTTTTTTTTTTTTTTTTTCATTTTTTACTCTTTGTTTCTCTCTTACGACAGAAATAATGAAAACGCTGTTTTACAAATTAAAATCAGGCTGTAAGCAAAGAATTAAGACATTACATTACAGACGTCGAGCACTTCCGTTCCGTTGTTACGACACAACTGAACACTCAGTCGTTCACGAGGAGAGGGAGGCGCAGCTGCTCAGAGAGCAGGATTCAGGAGGATTACTGAGAACTGCGTGAATGAAGCCACAAACCACGCTGGGGGTGTTTTTGATAAGGAAATAGCATAACAACATGGCTAAAAGCTCCAAAAAGTCGATTTTGCATGATATAGGACCTTTAAGTCTTCTTTTGACACAATTTGCTGAAAAAATTTGAACGTATCGTATTTGGTGAAATATCGCAATAATACCGTTATCGCGATATTGCACAGACATATCGCATATCGCAAGTCACTTCAATATCATGCAGCCCTAGTACCCACCCCCGGTAACGTTACCAACACTGGTCCAATGTCTGATGGATTTAGTGATTATCTTCTAGCACGATAATCCAAAAATGTGGCGATCGATTAATTGACGCATTTTTTATTGCGATTAAAGATATCATTGTTTATCGTCCCATCCCTAGTTCGGGCTGCACGACATTGAAGTAACTTGCGATATACAATATGGCTGTGCAGCATTGCGATAACGATGTTGCGAAATTTCACTAAACCGTTTCAACGCGATACGTTCCGTTCTGATCCAACACAAATACCTTTGAAAAACACAGCACTTTTCAAAGACCAAGCCACAAAGAGCCTCTTATACACGTTCAAATGCCATGTGACAATGTCAACACAAACACACAGGGATGAAAACACAAAATAGTTTAACTTGGCACAAAAAGCAGTGATTCTGTTACAAGTTACAACCAAATGCGTTTCAGTATAATCTAGACTAATAGATTTGTCAGTACATTTACTCCACAAGCATTTACAGTAGAGACATTGTTCGTCATTTAAACCTCTTAACCCCGACCTTAACCAATTGCTCTTTCTTGAAATCTAAAGTTTACAGTCTATATGCCAGTGTAACGCCTCTAGGGCTGCAACTAACGATTCTTACTAAAGGGAAATGTTTTTTGAAGGCTCTTTTAATGAAATTTCCAATGTACAAAACACTACAGACCCTAAATATAAAATCAAAGTAGGTTTTCATCAAAAAACTACATTTTTTATGTCATTTTTGCTCCATTTTAGTCTGTGTGAACCACAAAACGATTAGTTTAGTTTAGCTTAATTTTATTTACTACATTTTCCTGATTTACAAATACACATTAACCAGTCACAGATGCTCAAAAGGAGTCGGCTTAAGCAAGAAGCTTGTGAGCGCCTGCCCCACATTCAACATAATAAACGTTTACCGTTTACAGAAATACATGAGGACTGTATCCACAACCAGGAAGAAGTTTGCACATAAAAAGGAAATGAGATTACATGAGTGGAACGCATGGACTCCATTGCTTACATTTCCTACTGGATACTAAACAAGTAACAAGAAAATAAGAAAATTAATGTGTTCGATTTTCCAAACCCAGGCACAAACAACTGTGTTTAAGATTTACGTTTATGCTGTTGCACACATCAAAATGAGAATTATGATCAAACAAACAAATGCATTTGTTATTATTATTAATATTTTGAATGTTATTACCATCATTACAATTATTTGTTTCATTATTTTTGATGACATCCTAGATATTGATTAATCGATTACTAAAATAGTTAACTATTAGTCAACTATAGTCGACTATTTCAATAATCGATTAGTCGTTTCAACCCTAAACGCCTCATTTGAAAGCTAAGACATACAAAACTCATCTAAATGGATCTGTTTCCTCGTGTTTTCGTCCTTATTTTGAAGCCAAACTGGAGACACTGTGCTTAGTTAAGAGGTTAATGGGCAAAAACAGTTATTGGTGTAGAAATGTCACTTACTGCCTAGATTTAACCTTCTAGTGTGTGCTTGTTTTATGATGAACATAAAAAAAAATGAATGAGTCTGATCAGTCAGTGCTTTCCAGAGACAAAGCGTAATCAAATGTAAAGGAAAGAAATGTACTTAAAAGCAGTAGAAGATCTTTGGTCTCGTTTGTAGCTAATGTTTTATTGACTTTTGCCGTTTGACTGTGAGAAAATGCGTTGCAGCCGGTGTGATATAAGTCGTCCAAACGTGTTGATAATCAGTTTCCACCGCCCTGATTCCTCCTCCACGCTGCATTCTCCTGAGCTTCATCCTTTAACGCTTTATAAACCAGCGAGCAGGAGAGCAGGGTGTGTGTGTGCGCTTTGGGCCTGAGGAGGAGGGTCTCGTGACCAGCGCGAGGTGGATGAATGAAGGACCTGTCAGCGGCCCGAGTTTGAGCCGATCCAGAAGGAATGTTTAGCAGCGGTGAAATATTTATAGCACTTGCTCCAAAGGCCAGCGCGGAGGTCGTGTGATTTTTTACCCCGAGACATTCACGGCGGCTTTATTAGAAACGATCGAAGTCGAATGGCGCCGTTTATTAAAACGATAGTGGGATTCATCAGCAGAGGTGGAAATGAAATAGATACAGACGGCATCTCGTCATAGAAGGGGGCGTGGCTTCGCCGAGGGGGAAAATAGAATCTTTAGAGAAACACAATTTTTCACTCTTTTTTGCCATTTTCTGGTGGAATATCAACTTATTTATCACATATAAATAAAGTCAAGTGTAAATCGGGCCCATATGGATATTTTCTCACAGCAGATTGTTCAGTAGAAGTGAAAAAACGGCAGTTGTAGCAAGCGCTAGCTAACCGTTAGCATTAGCCCGATGCTAACATGTAGCATCAAGTTAGCATTCTCCGTTACTCATGTATTTATGGGCTGTTGAACCACTTTGCTCCTCCCCATGTCTTTGTATCATTATTTAGTAGAAAACTATGTTCATATTTCAGCATTTGTTGCAGTAGTTTTTGAATAATTAGAGAACATTTTAATTGTTTCAAAATTGTTTTTCCCCTTGACTGTTTTCAAAAATGACCATATACAGTGAGGAAGAAACGTATTTGGCCAAAATCCAATACAATGTCTATGTGAAACTGACCAAATACTTTTTTTCCCCACTGTATGGGCGATTCCAGAGATGCCGTCTGTATCTATGAGCTCCTGCTTCTCCGAGTGATAAATAGATATTTGGCGTCCAGTGTCATATGGCAATATTTAAGTTGTGGTGGAGTTGCAGTATTTGCTGAGTATGTCCACACGGTTCTTGCCTCATCAGCTCAGATTAGTGGAAACGGTGAAGCAATGTTTTTTGTCAGATGGCGGAAGTTGTAGCTTGCACAACAAATCGTAGGGCTGCTCGATTATTGAAAAAATAGTAATCACGATTATTTTAGTCATAATTGAAATCACGATTATTCAAACGATTGTTGCCTTTAAAAAAAAAGTCTTTCTTTTATTTATTTATTTATTAATAAAAATGCTGAATATTATCTGTTTTCTGAACAGTCATAAAAGTACAAATGATTTTAAGTTTGCCTCGATTAAGGAGAGGTCTCTGTTTCACATCTGCCCCCTGCTGGCCGGCCCTCACACCTGCGCAAGCAAACTGAGCAGCGCGGCCTGATGACATCATTCCAGCGCCATGAAATAATGCAAGTCTGCTTTTCAAAAAAAGAAAAGAAAAAAAAAATGCAAAAAAAAAAAAGTTTTTTAGCATAATCGGATTTTTGTTTTTGTTTTGATTATGCTAATTTTGTAATCGTTTAGTGTAATCTAAATTGTAATCGAATTTCGATTAATTGCACAGCCCTAACAAATCGTAATACTTGCAACCTGCAGTTAAAATAATAATCGTCAACTCATTTCCTGATTAATCAAAGCTGTCATCTGGAATATATGCAGACTCATAAATAACATCAGAATTATGGCAATGGCAACTTTATTTATAATGCACTTTAAAACAACTGACTTGACCAAAGTGCTACAAAGGTCAAACATAACATAAAATACAATAGAAGAGGTGCATCGAATACACGAAGCTTGTTATGGGAATCTAAATGTTTCACTACTTTCAGCTAGGCCTGTCACGATAACACATTTGAAGTTCGATATATTGAGGCAGTAAAGTATCGCGATAAACGATATTATTGACTCTATCGATACTGGATGCTGTCGACTCTCAGGCGTATAAACGACAGTAAACCTTTGTTCTAAAAGTGCATCATCACATCCTAAGATGCCACAAAATCAACAGGAAATATAATCTAACTCAATTTGGTTCAGTTAGAAATAGGGATGGGCGATACCACATTTTTTTGAATCGATACGATACCGATACTTTTGGGGTCTTTTTTGTCGATGCCGATACTGGTCATTACTGATGCCGATAATGTATTTCAATCAGTATACATTTCTAAAACTGGTTATTTTATATAATGAATTGGTCCATTAAAATTATATTACTTTAACTGGTTAATTAAACAATGTTAATTGATTTTAACATTTAAAGTTAATATTTAAATGACAAACAGAACGTAAAAAGGAATGATATGCCTGGCTCAGTTCAATCCTTTGCTGTTGTGACTGTTTTGGCTCAGAACAAAGAAATAAATCATCCTTTTGTGTTGATAATTGCTGCCCCGCCTTCTTTTTACATATGCAAATTAGTATCAATACTTTTTGCCCAATATCGATACTTAAAAAGTAGCCGTTTGGTATCGAGATATCGATACTTTGATATCAATCCGCCCATCCCTAGTTAGAAATCAAACTTACACAAGAAACAATTGGGGGGAAATGCTGATAAATGTGTAGACGATAAATATCGAGCCCAAAAAATCGTTGATCTGTTATTTATTGAACGATAAGTTGATATAGTAATTATCATGACAGCCCTACTTTCAGCCATTTTCAGGCGAAACACACGTATCAAGTCAAAATCAGGTCTAGATGAATGATCATTCACAGCAGATTGACCTGTAGACGTTAGAAACCGGCACTCGAAGCTAACGTTAGCAGATGTAGCATCAAGCTAACGTTAGCTTTATGATTAGCATTCTCCAATATTTATGTGTTTATGGGCTGTTGAACCACTTTGCTCCTCTCCGTATCTCTGGATCTCCTTTAGACCATTTATCTTGGTTCACAAATGTTTAAAAAGCAGCAGATGTGAATAACCATGTAGTACAAGTGTAAATGGCAGCTAACGGGTTATTTACTGTTCATGAGTCAGGTTGGGGAAGGACCAAGTGAGCACATTTGTAGTAAGTAGGGCTTTTTTTGTGTGTGAATAAAATTTGCATAAAATACAGTGTAAATTAAAAACAAAAGAATGCTTTCCACTAAAAAAAAACTAAATTAGGACCAAAACAATGTGTGTTTTCCATCGATAATTAAAACTAACCAAAGTTCAGATTGGATTTGGATTCTGACGATTTGAGGCTGTAAAATATTCAGACTGAAAGTGAAAAGACATCAGCCTCTCCAGATCCAGGTACAGGCCATGGTCCCTCCCTTTTCTGCTGGTGGGACCCGAGGCAGCTGTTCAAATATTGGGCTTTATCGAGTTGGCTTTTGTTTGGAGCCGCTGCTGCACACTCGTTCACCAAATATAAACTCGTAGGAAACACTATTGACGACTAATGACTTGTAGATCGACAACACTTGGATGATCAGTCGTAGTTTTTAGCTAGTTTTAGTCTTTTGATGAAAATGCATGCATGCCCTTCCCTTTCCCTCACAGTGGTCTCTAAGACGCTCCAAGATCAATTGTTTGGTAGGTTTTCTGGTGAGCGGCTCCGTCAAGTAGTGAAAACCTTCCAAACAATTGATCTTGGAGCGTCTTATAGACCACTGTGAGGGAAAGTGAAGGCCATGCTGACCACTCATACAGCCACCAAGTCATTACAAGCTAAAAAAACACACAATATAGACCTTTTTTTTTCCACATAAAAAGTTGCCTCACTGTAAATGCTTTCCAAATCTTGAGTGGCTGCTGCCCTCTGCTCCTCCTCACGGTTCATTGAAGTGTACTTGTCTTTACATCTCCCGTAACCCTTTCGCTCTTCCTCTCGCTCAGGTCGGCCCCAGCTCCAGAGAACCCGGCCGCCGGCGCGTCCGGCAACAGGCGCCTCCAACAAACACAGGCCCAGGTCGACGAGGTGAGACTTTCGCTTTACAGGAAACATCGTAGATTGAATGTGCACAGGGAGGAAAGAACTGTATTTAAATTCTGACTTTACTGCCTTTTACTAAAAGCAGCAGAATCAGAATTAGTCCAGCAGATGGCAGTGTTGTGCTGTAATGGCCGCTGAGCAAAGCAAGTGAAGGATGGTTTATTGTGTTTCTTTTGACTTTCCAGTGTCTCTACATGGTAAGTATATTTGAAAACCGTGGTTATCAACCTTTTCAGCCCTGGGGCACCCCTATTGTATTTGACAATGTGTCTAATTCAGGTAATGTTGGACACAATTACATTAACGAGTTTCAAGTTTCAAGTTTAATGGTTTTGTATAGCCCAATATCACAACAGAAGTTGCCTCACAGGGCTGCACCAAACATTAAGGCAATAAAACAGAGCAATAAATATGACAATTAAAAGTTCAGGTGAATCCAGGCAAATATAATGTCCAATAGGAGGCAGAGACGAGCGGCTTGGGCGTCCCCCGTCCTTAGACTCTCCAGCACGGCAAGGAAAAACTCAAAAACCCGGCAGGAGAAAAGAGAAACCTTGGGGAGAACCACAGAAGGAGAGATCCACTCCCATGGACGGACAGGCTATAGAGACCCAGGGCCGAAGGATCCCTCAGCAGACGGGCCAAGACTGCAGACCGTCCAGTCCTCAGATTCCAGAATGCAGGGTTCCTCCGTTCACCCAGGTTACTCTGTTCGATAAGAACGAAAAGGTTCTTATTTAATAATCCATGTCAGGTTCTTGTCAAAGGACAGATTCTGTTCTTTTTGGATCCTTATTTCTGCCCAGGCTGATGAGGAAGCACCAGTGGCCTAGATTTCATTGTTCTAACTTGGATTAGTAAAAAAATATTGATACTCCAACATGGATAAAACAAATCCTGCTTAAAGTCAATATAATACGTTGCAGAAAAGTGCAAAGCAGGAAGATCAAACTCCTCCTGTATCAATCTCCTGCTCTCATCTCGGCCTGTCACAGCTCCTCCTCCTTCAGCACAGGCACAGACGTTATGTGAAGAAGATAAATGCTTAAATACATCCTTTTTAAGTCACATTTCAAGGAAGACATTGTTGACACGTTTTGAAACCCGCCGTTTTAGCGCTGATCGATCACTGTTGGTAATTATCGCGTGCACATTTAAGCTCTTAACCCCGACCTTCACTTGCACATTATCCCCAGTTATTATCCAGGTATCCAGGCATTACCCAAATCCTGATCCTGAGTCCTTCCTGAATTAAATGTCAAAAAACAAGACGTAAATGAGGATGAAAAAGCAACAATAATGTGACAAAAACGCTTCTATGGCATTAAAAGATCTCCCTCAATATTAATTTATCGAACTTCAAATTCTGTTATGCCTAATTGTAACCATGTCAAAATCCGCTTTTAATTCAACTCAAATTCATTCATTTTTTCGCTCACTTTTTATGAACTTGGTCCACTCTGTTGTTTTGCTTTACTGTTTATCTTGAGACACTGATTAAGTCCTGGTTTAGGACTTATTTTTG